>NC_056537.1:557573-572573 GCF_910596095.1 Thunnus maccoyii
CTTCCTCCTCCTCCTCCTCCTCCTCCTCAGAGTGCAACAGTCCGGCGGCTCCAGCGCTGAGGAGCCGATCATGGAGGCTGAGCAGCGGCCGCAGCAGAGACGCCGTTAGTCGGTCTGAACAGCGAACAATAACAAACTGTTCCGTTTCTGAGTTACACACCGTGTGTGTGTGTGTGTGTGTGTGTGTGTGTGTGTGTGTGACTTTCTCTCCATAGAGTTTCACTGAGTTTACATCCGGGTTTTTTCCCTAGGCAATGGCAGTCGCAGCACCGCCGTTCCTTAGGCAAAGTGAAATAAATTCGCTGCACCGACACAAAAAGTAGTCCGCTTTCCGAACACCTTTTCTTGTCACCTGGCGTTGCTGATCGGCTCGATTTAACGAACTTTAACAACCACACACACAAATATCAAACGCTTTGTCGCGGATTAACGGGCGTCAGTTGGACGCGGAGCTAGTTTTTGTGCCCCTTCCTGCAGCTCCGCGGCGCAGGGATCTGTGCTGTGCTGAGGCTGAGCTGAATGAGATTGAAGAAGAGTTCTTCTTGTTTTGTAGCTTCAGTTTGTCTGTTTTTACACTAATTTACTCAAACTAAATATAAAATACCGCAACAAGACGCCGCCGTGCGGGCCGGAGCGAGCCGGGCGGGTTGTGTGCGGTTCTTCCACCGCGGATCGGCTTCTTATAATATATATTTAATTAATCTAGAGGAGGACTGCTGCTGAGTAAGTGCACATTGGGCTTTTTAATTTCATAACTTTAATTGTCTCTGTTGTCAAACTTTCCCTGCGTGCTGCCGTGTGTGCTGGCCGTGTGTGTGCGGGGCGGTGCGGGGCTGCAGGTGTGCGGGAGCCTCCCGCAGCTGTCCGGACTGTTTCTGCGTGTTTAGCTGCGGTTTGTTCTGCTCGGAGTTGATGTTTCTGGAGGACAAGGGGCCGAGATAACTTAACCCGCCGCCGCTGTCCCCATCCTGGAAGATGGCGTCTTCTGGGACTGTTGCTGCGCGTATTTCTGTGTCTCGTCTGTGTGTCTCCGTGTCTCCGTGTCTCTGTGTCTGTGTCTCAGATCTCCATCTTTACTGTTTTTATTCCTGTTTAATGGAAGTTATCCGCGGCTGGCGGCGTTAGCAGCGCGGCTAGCAGCGGCTAGCATTAGCGGCTAGCTAACGTTATCCACTTGTTCTGTCACATTTCGCAGCTTCAGGAGAGAAATGTCGGATCTGCGAGTGTCTTTGGATGCTTTTAGCAGCAGTGAGAGCAGAATATAAGAGCCAGGAGCCGGTAATCACGGGAACATGAGAGTTTACCGAGCTGCGGGCTGTGATGAGGCAGCCCGGTGTGTTTATAGGAGGCTCAGACCGCCATAGTGGCTTAATAAGAAGGTTATAAAACATTTATTTCACCGCAGAAACAAAAAACACTTTTCAGGGTTTGAACTCCCGCAGCTGAAGCTCTCACGGCTTTCATCTTGAAAACCTCCATTTTAGCTTCATTTCAGTGTGTTTTCGGGCCTCTGCACCGGCGGTGCTGAGGAAGTTTATCCAGACAACTTCGTGTCCCACCCGGGGAGCAATTACTGCAATTAACCGGCCGCCAGAGCGTCCTGCCGGGACACCGGTGCTCAGAGACACCGGCGGGTGTGGAGAGCAGGTTCAGAAGCACTGATGTGTTTTCTCTGGATGTTTGTGACACATGGAGTCAGTCACAGAGGTCAGACTCATGATACAAGACTCTGGACTGCACTTTAATCTCATTTCTTTCTTTCTCTGTGAGTGTTTAGGTCAGAAAACAGACTTTAACAGACACTTTATCATTTCAAACAGTGAATAAACGCTTTATAACTCACTGTAATGCAGTTTATTCATGCAGAATAACTCCAGAAGTGTTTGCTGCTCTTTAACAGATAAACAGTAAAATACAGCTGTAATAATATCAAATGTCTTCATAGGAGAAGTTAGAATAAAATATTGAACATTACTAAACACTTCTATCTGCTTATGAATACACTATAGTGAGTTATAAAGGTTTATTAACTGCTTATAGACTGGTTAATAATAAACAGGGGAACTTAAAGGGAAGCGTGACCAGATATATTTAATTAACTGTTATCAGATAAAGTTAATTAACTACAAAGTGGTTATAAAAATATAGAAATCCTTTAGAAAATGCATCAGTATCCTGAAGTAGTAAATACACATTTTAAGGACAAAAAGTACATCTTACACTCCAACGAATGATTATTGTCATTACTGATAATCTGTTGATTATTTGTGTCTGACGTGTGTATCTTCTGTGTGTTTGTGCACTTGAACTGTAATTATTTCTTCTCGTACTCGTGATCTCATGATCACCTGGTTAATGTAAATAATCACAGTGGATGAAATGTCAAAAAGTTGTGAGAAACATCTCTGAGGAAGATATTCAGTTAATGATCATAGAGGACAAAAGACTGCAAATATAAAACCTGACAAACAATCAACTGATCGTCTAAATATTTGCTTTCAGTCGATTAATTGTTTAATTGTTGCAGTTCTGATATAAACTGCAGATTTCTCAGGTTATTGTGAGAAACCGACACACAGTATTTAATGTTACTGTCGGTTCTTTAACCTGTGGAGACGCATCGACTTTAATCAGCTTTATATCGTCTGAAATAAATAAACTACTGCAGCTGCAACATTTCTATTAAAGTGCAGAAAACTTCAGTGAAGATCAATTCTGCTGCTTCCTGTGTCACAAAGTAACTCACTACATTTACTCAAGTACTGTATGATGTACAAGTTGTGAAGTACTTGTACTTAACTTGAGTATTTCCATGTGATGCTACTTTCTACATTTCAGAGGGAAATATTGTACTTTCTACTCCACTACATTTATTTGACAGCTTTAGTTACTTTTCAGATGAAGATTTGACACAATGGATAATATAACAAGCTTTTAAAATACAACACATTGTTAAAGATGAAACCAGTGGTTTCCAACCTTTTTGGCTTTTGACGTCTTACAAAAAGCAGTGTGTAGTCGGGGTCACATTTCACATGTCTATGAGTTGTTAACAGCTCCACCAAATAGTGATTTTTCCCTCTAAACTTCTCACATGCTTTCATTTCAATAAATGTTCAAATGATCCAATATTTCAGCAAAAATCAAAGATTAGAGAAAAAGTCCAAAAACTGAAAACAGATTTGTGTATCAGAACTTTGTTTTTTCTTCTTTCCTCTCCCATTAATCATCTCACCACCCCTCAGATTTATCTGCTGACCCTTTGGAGGGGCCCGACCCCTAGGTTGGGAACCACTGGACTAAACTAGCTAACTGTATATAAAGTAGTGTAAACTAGCTCCACCTCCAGCAGCTACAACAGTAACATGCTGCTCTAACACTGATGCTTCACTATTAATAATCTAATGATGTCATATATAATAATATATCAGTCAGAGGGACCAAACCACTACTTTTACTGCAATACTTTAACTACATCAAGCTCATAATACTTATGTACTTTTACTGCAATACTTTAACTACATCAAGCTCATAATACTTATGTACTTTTACTGCAATACTTTAACTACATCAAGCTCATAATACTTATGTACTTTTACTGCAATACTTTAACTACATCAAGCTCATAATACTTATGTACTTTTACTGCAATACTTTACATCAAGCTCATAATACTTATGTACTTTTACTGCAATACTTTACATCAAGCTCATAATACTTATGTACTTTTACTGCAATACTTTACATCAAGCTCATAATACTTATGTACTTTTACTGCAATACTTTACATCAAGCTCATAATACTTATGTACTTTTACTGCAATACTTTAACTACATCAAGCTCATAATACTTATGTACTTTTACTGCAATACTTTAACTCCATCAAGCTCATAATACTTATGTACTTTTACTGCAATACTTTAACTACATCAAGCTCATAATACTTATGTACTTTTACTGCAATACTTTAACTACATCAAGCTCATAATACTTATGTACTTTTACTGCAATACTTTACATCAAGCTCATAATACTTATGTACTTTTACTGCAATACTTTACATCAAGCTCATAATACTTATGTACTTTTACTGCAATACTTTAACTACATCAAGCTCATAATACTTATGTACTTTTACTGCAATACTTTAACTACATCAAGCTCATAATACTTATGTACTTTTACTGCAATACTTTAACTACATCAAGCTCATAATACTTATGTACTTTTACTGCAGGAGGATTTTTCATGCAGGACTTTTACTTGTGATGGAGTATTTGTACACTGATGTATTAGTACTTGTACTGCAGTAGAGTATGTGAGTACTGCAGTAGAGTATGTGAGTACTGCAGTAGAGTATGTGAGTACTGCAGTACTCGGTGTGCTCAGTGATGAAAGTGAAAGTGGTGGTCATGTGACTTCCAGTGAAGTGACTGTAGGTGTTATAAGATCAACTGTATTGATCACACACAGCTGCTGATGGAAGTAGATGAATAATAATAATAATAATAATAATCATAATAATAATAATAATAATAATAATATCAATAAAGCTGCTGTTGTAGAGTCCGTTTCTATAGAACAACTATAAATAACATCATGACTTTATAGAGAGAAAGTATCTGGGTTAATAGAAAGTTGTGCTTTAATTAGCAGGAAGTGGAGAAGAAGAGTTTATTAATATGGAGGAGATACCTGAACGACTTCACGAGCTTCAGTTTATTATCTGTCAAAACATGAAAACATCAAATAAAAACAACATGAACTATAATAAAACTATAAGTAACGAGTGGAAGAGACGCAGTGAAGCTTCACTATATTTATATATATATATATATATATATATATATATAAATATATAAATACATTATATATATAAGGAACATAGAAGAAGAGAACGTCGTCATTTACAGTGTAGAATCATGAACCTACAGCTCACCTGATTAATAACTATCATCATAATAATAATGATAGATTTATTGACTTTTCAATCAATAAGAATAAAATATTTGAGTAAATTCATTAACAAATAGAATCAATCTATAAATTAAAACATATAAAGTTCATAAAGTGAGTTTAAAGATCAGATTTAACAACAGATAATCAATCACCAGATCTTTTCATCATCAATTGATCGACGTGAAAACTGATCAGGTTTCTGTTGTGAATATTTTGAGGACGTCAGCGAAACGTTTTCAGGTATTTTTATGGATCAATAAGAAGTGAAGGTATGGAGAGAGTGATTATTGGCTGGCTGTGTGATGTGTGTTTGTTGTGTTTTACAGGGCAGCACAGAGGGGTGGAGTCCAGTCCCACAGCCAGGTGGTGAGTCTGTCATCAATAACACTGATCAATAACTTTTAATCTGAGTGTCAAATATCAACTGAAGTCATATTTAACACTTTATTCATCTGCTTTCATTCAATAATTCTTCATTTTAACCCAAATTATGAACATTTAAACTGTTATAAACTGTTTCATGTGTAAAATGAATAAACAGAACGAATAATATTATTATATTTATTAATGATGTATTTTACATGTTCAGCTGAGAACAGTTACATGTTTTTAATTTAAAACACTTTCAGTAATAATGAAGTAAATGTGTTCAATTAAATATTTAATAGAGAGAAATGAACAATGAATTCAGATGTAAAGTCATTAAACAGTAATAAAGTTACACTTTGAATTAAATACACAGTAAATAAATGTGTTTTATAGTTTGTTACATCTTTAGTGAAACTAAATTCACTTTTTTGTTTTATTAATTGAACATTTTAACATTTTTTACAAGATTCAGAAAAATATTTACAAAAACCAGCAACATGAATTCAGATATTCAGATAATTAAACTGGTTTTAGTTCCATTGATTCACATTTAATGTGTTTTAACTATAGTGAAGTTACACGTCACCTGCATTAATTTAATAACACAACAACATTCAGTCTGTTTCACATTAATAATAATAATAATAATAATAATAATAATAATAATAATCAGTTCCAGTTGAATGAAACTTGTTAAACATCAGTTAAATGTTTTCTGTGTGTTTTGTCTGCAGCGGCACTTTAATGCTTCAGTTGGATGGTTTTCCTACTGGAGACGGTGTTCAGGTAAAGTTCATTAACTCAGTAATTAATAATAATAATAATAATAATCATGTGTTTTATATGATGTTCAGTTTTACCTGAAAGGTGTGACGGGTCGTCATGTGACCTCACTTGACCTTGACAGGGAACTATTATTGTCAGCATCATACAGGAAGTCCTTACATGGCTGTACCCTCACGTTGCTATGACAACAGCCATGACCTCAGCCCCGTGATTTCTGTTGAACCGGCTGTTCAGACTGTTTCTGTTTGTGTGTGTGTGTGTGTGTGTGTGTGTGCGTGCGTGTGTGTATGTGTGTTTGTGTGTGTGTGTGTGTGCGTGCGTGCGTGTGTGTGCGTGCATGTGCGCGTGTGTGTGTGTGTGCGTGCGTGCGTGCGTGTTTGTGTGTGTGTGTGCGTGCGTGTGCGCGTGTGTGTGTGTGCGTGTTTGTGTGTGTGCGTGCGTGCGTGCGTGTTTGTGTGTGTGTGCGTGCGTGTGCGCGTGTGTGTGTGTGTGCGTGCGTGTTTGTGTGCGTGCGTGCGTGCGTGTGTGTGCGTGCGTGCGTGTTTGTGTGTGTGCGTGCGTGCGTGTTTGTGTGTGTGCGTGCGTGCGTGTTTGTGTGCGTGTGTGCGTGTGTGTGCGTGCGTGCGTGCGTGCATGTGTGTGCGTGTGCGCGTGTGTGTGCGCGCGTGCGTGTGTGTGCGTGCGTGCTTGTGTGTGTGCGTGCGTGTGTGCAGGCTGATCGATCGGCTGGCAGACTGACTGGATCCATGATGGAATTACAGACGTTACAGGAGGCTCTGAAGGTGGAGATCCAGATCCATCAGGTAGGTCGTAACGCATTAAAAACATTTAAAAAAGAAAGTAAACACATGAAAACGTCAATAGAGAGCTAAAGTCATGACATCACTTCCTGTCTAGTATCCGTAACTCGACACAGTGTCTCAGTAGAGACTGAAGTTAACGTTAGTTTGTTCAGAAACAGACTAATAACAGCGATCTGGTTTTCAGTCTCTGGACAGTAGTTCTGTGTAATGCAGACGCCACTGAGCATGTGCGGAGATGCGGTTCAGTTTACAGCTTCGCTAGCTTGTCGCGCTACAGATCACAACCTCAGCACTTTGTATTGAAGTTCTTTGAGAAATGTATGTAGCACAAAGTCATCGAATATTCACATTTGGGAATCTGATAAATAAATTGCTAAAAGACAGAAATCTGATCATGTGAAATATACTAAATGTTTCCATCTTATAAAAACAAAGTTGTGCTCATGTCGGACCCCATCGAGCAGATGTGTATATACATATATATTCTCTCATTGAACTCAATGTGGAAGTTTTAATACAGGCTAAATTTTAGCTGTAAAACCTCATTGATCCTGTTAAGAAGCAGATTGAGAATAAATGTTTTCAAAGCCTTTAATGCTGCAGATGAATCTCCTGCTCTGATACATCTGCACAGTAACATTATATATACAGTAACATCACATATACAGTAACATCACATATACAGTAACATTATATATACAGTAACATCACATATACAGTAACATCACATATACAGTAACATTATATATACAGTAACATCACATATACAGTAACATCACATATACAGTAACATTATATATACAGTAACATCACATATACAGTAACATCACATATACAGTAACATCACATATACAGTAACATTATATATACAGTAACATCACATATACAGTAACATCACATATACATTAACATCACATATACAGTAACATCACATATACAGTAACATTATATATACAGTAACATCACATATACAGTAACATCACATATACAGTAACATTATATATACATTAACATCACATATACAGTAACATCACATATACAGTAACATCACATATACAGTAACATCACATATACAGTAACATTATATATACAGTAACATTATATATACAATAACATTATATATACAGTAACATTATATATACAGTAACATTATATATACATTAACATCACATATACAGTAACATCACATATACAGTAACATCACATATACAGTAACATTATATATACAATAACATCACATATACAGTAACATTATATATACAGTAACATTACATATACAGTAACATCACATATACAGTAACATTATATATACATTAACATTACATATACAGTAACATTATATATACAGTAACATTACATATACAGTAACATCACATATACAGTAACATTATATATACATTAACATTACATATACAGTAACATTATATATACAGTAACATTATATATACATTAACATCACATATACAGTAACATTATATATACAGTAACATTACATATACAGTAACATCACATATACAGTAACATTATATATACATTAACATCACATATACAGTAACATTATATATACAGTAACATTATATATACATTAACATCACATATACAGTAACATCACATATACAGTAACATTATATATACATTAACATCACATATACAGTAACATTATATATACAGTAACATTATATATACATTAACATCACATATACAGTAACATCACATATACAGTAACATTATATATACATTAACATCACATATACAGTAACATCACATATACAGTAACATCACATATACAGTAACATTATATATACAGTAACATTATATATACAATAACATTATATATACAGTAACATTATATATACAGTAACATTATATATACATTAACATCACATATACAGTAACATCACATATACAGTAACATCACATATACAGTAACATTATATATACAATAACATCACATATACAGTAACATTATATATACAGTAACATTATATATACATTAACATTATATATACAGTAACATTATATATACAGTAACATTACATATACATTAACATCACATATACAGTAACATTACATATACAGTAACATCACATATACAGTAACATTATATATACATTAACATCACATATACAGTAACATTATATATACAGTAACATTATATATACAGTAACATTATATATACATTAACATCACATATACAGTAACATCACATATACAGTAACATTATATATACATTAACATCACATATACAGTAACATTATATATACAGTAACATTATATATACATTAACATCACATATACAGTAACATCACATATACAGTAACATTATATATACACAGTAACATTATATATACATTAACATCACATATACAGTAACATTATATATACATTAACATTACATATACAGTAACATCACATATACAGTAACATTGTATTTACAGTAACATTATATAAACAGTAACATATATACAGTAACATTATATAAACTAACATTTATATATACAGTAATATTATAAAAACAGTGACATTGTATATACAGTAACATTATATATACATTAACATCATATACAGTAACATTATATATACAGTAACATTATATATACAGTAACATCACATATACAGTAACATCACATATACAGCAACATTATATATACAGTAACATCACATATACAGCAACATTATATATACAGTAACATCACATATACAGTAACATTATATATACAGTAACATTATATAAACAGTAACATATATACAGTAACATTATATATACAGTAACATCACATATACAGTAACATCACATATACAGTAACATTATATATACAGTAACATCACATATACAGCAACATTATATATACAGTAACATTGTATATACAGTAACATTGTATTTACAGTAACATTATATATACAGTAACATTATATTTACAGTAACATTATATATACAGTAACATTATATATACAGTAACATTGTATTTACAGTAACATTATATATACAGTAACATTGTATTTACAGTAACATTATATATGCAGTAACATTATATTTACAGTAACATTATATAAACAGTAACATTATATATACAGTAACATTATATATACAGTAACATTGTATTTACAGTAACATTATATATACAGTAACATTATATTTACAGTAACATTATATAAACAGTAACATATTTACAGTAACATTATATAAACAGTAACATATATACAGTAACATTATATTTACAGTAACATATAAACAGTAACATTATATTTACAGTAACATTATATAAACAGTAACATTATATAAACAGTAGCATTATATAAACAGTAACATTGTATTTACAGTAACATTATATATACAGTAACATTATATTTACAGTAACATTATATATACAGTAACATTATATTTACAGTAACATTATATATACAGTAACATTATATATACAGTAACATTGTATTTACAGTAACATTATATATACAGTAACATTATATTTACAGTAACATTATATAAACAGTAACATTATATTTACAGTAGCATTATATAAACAGTAACATTATATATACAGTAACATTATATTTACAGTAACATTATATATACAGTAACATTATATTTACAGTAACATTATATAAACAGTAACATTATATAAACAGTAGCATTATATATACAGTAACATTGTATAAACAGTTACATTATATATACAGTAACATTTTTTTTACAGTAACATTTTATATACAGTAACATTGTATAAACAGTAACATTATATATACAGTAACATTATATATACAGTAACATTTTTTTTACAGTAACATTTTATATACAGTAACATTGTATAAACAGTAACATTGTATAAACAGTAACATTATATATACAGTAACATTATATAAACAGTAACATTATATATACAGTAACATTATATATACAGTAACATTATATATACAGTTACATTGTATAAACAGTTACATTATATATACAGTAACATATATACAGTAACATTATATATATAGTAACATTGTATTTATAGTAACATTATATATACAGTAACATTGTATAAACAGTTACATTATATATACAGTAACATATATACAGTAACATTATATATATAGTAACAATGTATTTATAGTAACATTGTATATACAGTAACATTGTATATACAGTAACATTATATATACAGTAACATTGTATTTACAGTAACATATATACAGAAACATTTTATATAAAGTAACATTATATATTTAAAGTAACATATATACAGAAACATATAAACAGTAATATTATATATACAGTAACGTTATATATACAGTAACATTATATATAAACAGTAACATTATATATAAACAGTAACATTATATATAAAGTAACATAATATATACAGTAACATTATATATACAGTAACATTATATTTACAGTAACATTATATAAACAGTAACATTATATATAAAGTAACATTATATTTACAGTAACATATATACAGAAACATTTTATATAAAGTAACATTATATATTTAAAGTAACATATATACAGAAACATATAAACAGTAATATTATATATACAGTAACATTATATTTACAGTAACATTATATAAACAGTAACATTATATATAAACAGTAACATTATATATAAAGTAACATTATATTTACAGTAACATTATATATAAAGTAACATTATATATAAACAGTAACATTATATATACAGTAACATTATATATAAAGTAACATTATATTTACAGTAACATATATACAGAAACATTTTATATAAAGTAACATTATATATTTAAAGTAACATATATACAGAAACATATAAACAGTAATATTATATATACAGTAACATTATATATACAGTAACATTATATTTACAGTAACATTATATTTACAGTAACATTATATTTACAGTAACATTATAATTACAGTAACATTATATATACAGTAACATTATATATACAGTAACATTATATTTACAGTAACATTATATTTACAGTAACATTATATATACAGTAACATATTTACAGTAACATTATATATACAGTAACATTATATATACAGTAACATTATATTTACAGTAACATTATATATACAGTAACATTATATTTACAGTAACATTATATTTACAGTAACATTATATATACAGTAACATTATATTTACAGTAACATTATATATACAGTAACATTATATTTACAGTAACATTATATTTACAGTAACATTATAATTACAGTAACATTATATATACAGTAACATTATATTTACAGTAACATTATATTTACAGTAACATTATAATTACAGTAACATTATATATACAGTAACATTGTTTAAACAGTCACATTATATATACAGTAACATATATACAGTAACATTATATATACAGTAACATTGTTTAAACAGTAACATTATATATACAGTAACATTGTATAAACAGTAACATTATATATAAAGTAACATTATATTTACAGTAACATATATACAGAAACATTTTATATAAAGTAACATTATATATTTAAAGTAACATATATACAGAAACATATAAACAGTAATATTATATATACAGTAACATATATACAGTAACATTATATATACAGTAACATTATAATTACGGTAACATTATATATACATTAACATTATATTTACAGTAACATATGAACAGAAATATTATATATACAGAAACATTATATATACAGTAACATTATATATACAGTAACATTATAATTACAGTAACATTATATATACATTAACATTATATTTACAGTAACATATGAACAGAAATATTATATATACAGAAACATTATATATAAAGTAACATTATATTTACAGTAACATTATATATACAGTGACATTATATATACAGTAACATTATATATATAGTAACATTAACCTTTTATTAACCTTTTATTAAACTCCTTCAAAGATTTCACTGTAGATATTATATATACTCATATATATATATATATACTCATGTTATGAGTCTGGACAGACGTGGATGTAAAGTGTAAGTTGACCGGCTGGCTCAACGTATCTGTAGCTTTGATATAAAAGTCACATGACAAAAATTCAACCCACTATTTCAAATGTCAACAATGAACCTTTAAATAAAGTTTTATTTCCATCTTCACCACAAAGCGTCTTCTACTGTGTTACTTTGACGGATGATCAGCGTCTTTTAAGAGAATTATCTGTATATAAAACCAGATTAAACTATTTGTGTACCTGTTAATGCAGAGTGTGTGTTTTTTTAAGCCCTGAGTTGTGTCTGCAGGCTTCCTCTCAGGCAGCAAACAGCCACAACGACCTCCACCAAGCATGGATGTGTTATCAGAGCTGATACTTGCAGCCAGTTTCTCCCAGTGGTCACTGGTGGTATTACAGTAAAAATCCCCCCAAAGACCCCCACTGTAAAGGAGACGTCTGTAAACCGTCGACAGGACACCTCGAACTGCAAACAGTCAATCAAGATTCACTCTTTCATGATAGAAAGAGTCAATTATGACTCTTTCTATCATGAATTTTTGATCCATGGAGGTTTTATATTTGTAAGACTTTCCATGAGCCGAGAAACATTGTGACATCATCACAATGTAAAGTCTATGGGCGGGAACTAGTGGGCGGGGCCAGCGGGGGAAACGCTTCTGAGCATATTCAACGCACAACGAGGAAGTAAACCCAGAAACTTTTTTTGGTGTATGTGCCAGCCGGGCAGTTCTTATCTCTAGTTCTCCAGCTCTTATAATACATCCATGTGACGGAGAGGGGAGGGGAGGGGAGGGGAGGGGAGGGGGGAGGGGGGAGGGGAGAGGAGGGGAGGGGAGAGGGGAGGGGAGGGGAGAGGAGAGGAGAGGAGGGGAGGGGAGAGGACAGCCTGAGAGGCGAAACTCAGGGCAAAACAGTAAAGTTCACGTTACCAAATGAAGGAAACACTTTGAGCTTCTAGCATCTCTCTTATTGTTATTGGTTGAACAGTGAGGTGTTTAAGTCACTTAATTAGTGCTGCAATTACTGCAACTATGTTATAATCAATTAGTTTGCTGATTATTTTCTCCATTAATTGATTAGTGAGTCATCAGACAGCAGTGAAAATAATCCACCATCAGTCCAAAACTCAAAAATATTCAGTTCACGACAGAAAAGCTTGAAATCATCACGTCTTAGAAGCTGCAACCAGTGAAGATTTGCAGATTTTTTATCAGGTCTTCTATTGATCAACTAATTGATTAATTGACTAATCAATGCAGCTTTAAAATGAATTGAAGTGAGGACACTGTGGATGTTCCACCTGCTGCTGCTGTATTTCATCTTTATTAAATCAGGAAAAACAGACCTGACAACAACAAACAATCAGCAAACACAAACAACACAAGTTATAGTTGTACAGCTGGAAGTGCTGATGTGATAGAAATGACAGTTTGTGTATTTCATATATAATTGCAGCCTTTTCGTCCCGGCTGGTTGTTCTGTGACTACAGTGGAATTAAAAAGTCTTAAATTTAATTTAGTGAACAGTTATTTTCTTCTTTTCTTCCACATGTTCTCAGTGAACGTGTGAACGTGGTTGAACAGATGCGTCAGCTGGTTGCAGCTGCTCGTTGTGACCAGCAGGTGTCACTGTTATTCACATTGTTCTGACTGTTTCATCTCTTCTTCTGCAGAAACTGGTTGCCCAGATGAAGCAGGACCCTCAGGTAAACACACCTGATGTTTACACGATTTACTGTAATCACAGATTTATTGATCTGTTCAAGTTTATCAGCGAATGACTGATTCATCTTTCAGAACGCAGATCTGAAGAAACAACTCCACGAACTTCAAGCCAAGATCACAGCACTCAGTGAGAAGCAGGTAACACACACACACACACACACACACACAGTAACACACACACACACAGTAACACACACACACACACACACACACAGTAACACACACAGTAACACACACACACACACACACAGTAACACACACACACACAGTAACACACACACACACACACACAGTAACACACACACACACACACACACACACACACAGTAACACACACACACACACACACACACACAGTAACACACACAGTAACACACACACACACACACACACACACACACACACACAGTAACACACACACA